>NW_015971381.1:0-10197 GCF_000769745.1 Penicillium expansum
CCTAAGCCCTAAGCCCTAAGCCCTAAGCCCTAAAAGAAAAAGTAGGCGCTATAGTCCGAGCCCGATCTATCCTTAACTAAGTATATTTAGCCATTCCTAAAAGCGTAGAGCTCTAGACTAAAAGTATATATATTAAATATCGCGCTAATAATATTGCCTAGGCTAAGGTCCTTATAGTATTTGTAATCTAAGAAGTCCTATTATTAGGGCTTTTATAGAGCGAAAGTATCTAATATCTTAAGCCCTACGCTTAATATAAGGCATATAGTCTAAAGGCTATTAAGAAGGTTAAGAATAACCTGATTATATTTTAAAATTAGACTATTAAAGGGCTAATAAATACCTTTTTTACCTATCTCTCTTACCTATCTCTCTTACCTATCTCTCTTACCTATCTCTCTTACCTATCTCTCTTACCTATCTCTCTTACCTATCTCTCTTACCTATCTCTCTTACCTATCTCTCTTACCTATCTCTCTTACCTATCTCTCTTACCTATCTCTCTTACCTATCTCTCTTACCTATCTCTCTTACCTATCTCTCTTACCTATCTCTCTTACCTATCTCTCTTACCTATCTCTCTTACCTATCTCTCTTACCTATCTCTCTTACCTATCTCTCTTACCTATCTCTCTTACCTATCTCTCTTACCTATCTCTCTTACCTATCTCTCTTACCTATCTCTCTTACCTATCTCTCTTACCTATCTCTCTTACCTATCTCTCTTACCTATCTCTCTTACCTATCTCTCTTACCTATCTCTCTTACCTATCTCTCTTACCTATCTCTCTTACCTATCTCTTACTTCTTACCTATTTCTCTTACCTATCTCTTACTTCTTATCTCTCTTATCTATCTCTTATCTCTCTTATCTATCTCTTACCTATCTCTAACTTCTTAGCTAGCCTAATATAGATCATTTTCTAACCTTAGTCAGAAACTACTATATAGTAACTCTAGTATCTACCCTATCGCTAGTTAAGGTAATATCTAATATTAATAACCGCTTATTTCTTAGTCTTATTTAGCTATATATATATTATTCTCTATCTTTAGTATAATTTTCTGACCGCAGTCAGAAAGGGGGCCTATATATTACTCTCTACCTATAGTATAATTTTCTAACTATGGTTAGAAAGGGGACCTACCTATCTTCCGCCTTTAGGGATTACGCGATTATATAAATACTATAAATACTATACTATATCCTATAGTATACTAATAATATAGGATAAGCTCTAAGGCCCTTTTATATTTTAAAATTAAACTATTAAAGAAAGGGCTAGTAAATACCCTATTATATAAATATAATATAGATAGAACTAGAGAGCTAGTTCCTACTAGAGATCGAAAGGTTAATCTATACTAAGTAAGAGAAAAAAATAAAGTTATAAAAATATAACTAGCTTAGGGTATCCGCTAGAGAACGCAAAAATATAACTCACTTAAGGTATCTACTAAAGATCTAAAGATTAATCTATACTATAAAAATATAAAAACACAACTCACTCAGGATATCTACTAGAGATCTAAAGATTAATCTATACTATAAAAACGTAAAAATATAACTTATTTAGGGTATCCGCTAAAAATCGAAAGATTAATCTATACTAAGTATAAGAAAAAAATAAAATTGTACTACTAGGAGGAAAATTATAAAACCTATACTAAGTTAGAGAGAAAGAGATAACCCCTCTAACTAGTTATATAGCCCTTATTATCTATACTATCCCTACTAAACCTAGCGATCTATTTAGGTAGAGGGGTATAGTTAGGGCCGCCTACTAGGCGCTTAGAGGAGCTGTGTAAAGAGTACTACTACCTACTCTTACTCTTACCTTTAAACCTAAGGTCTTAGTAGTCTTCTATAGCTAGCTAATCTATATAATCTAGGCTAATATTAAATATATAGCTAAGGAGCTAGTTAGTAAGCTACTTAATTATAGTATTATAGTCCTTAGTAGACTTAGGGACCTATCTCTCTAAAAATAGGCGGTATTAAGCGGCGATCTATAGGAGTACCTTAATTATATTATTAAACTCTATATACTACTAGATAGTATAATCTATAAATAGTAGCTATACCCACTATACCTCCCGCTAGCTAAGGTAGTAGATATACCTAATTATCTAGAATAGTAAATTATAATTAAGTACTAACTCTATTAAGATAATCTAGCTATATTATATATATATATTTAGGCCTATAGTACTATAGTTATATATAGTTAAGAGGGCCTAAGTAGAGGAGCTAGGATTATTAAAGTAGGTAATAATGTTAGAGTAGAGGCTATTTAGTATACTAGCCCAGACTACTATAAAGTTAATCAGAAGGGTACTAAGGAATATCTAGACTAGCTATATAGTAAGGGGCTAATAGTAAAAGATTAAAAAGTAGGGCTATAAGCTTATTAAGTTAAAGATATCTTACTAGACTAAGATATATAAGAGGTATTAGAGGTAGGGGCTTTAGTAGGCTAGGTAGCGGGCTATAGCGATTAGGTTAGTTAGTACTAAGGCTAATAGGTCCTTAGTAGTCTAGGACTAGAATAAGCTAAAGCTATAGTTATTACCGCGCTTAATAAATTAAGAGATCTCTACAGAGAGGACGCTAGAGGGTAAGCGGTATAAAAACTAATTAAGCTTAGGGGATATAGAGAGATAGTAGAGTATCTAAAAGGTCGCCTAGTTTATTATAATAGCGCTATCCGCTAATATACCGGAGGTACTACCGGAGATAGCGGCGGAAGCGGTACTAGGGGGCCTATAAAGGCCCTTACTAAGGATAGTAAATACCTAGTTATAAATATCCTAGGTATACTAGGTATACTAGAGCTTAACAGTCGAGATATAAAGGTATAGGATATTATCCCTAATTATAATTATAGTACTATAGGGGCTAATTATTTAGTTACCAGCCTTATAGGTTAGGCTACTTAGATATAAGATAATAAGAAGGGTAAAGAACCTACTCGCTATAGACAGCTTATTATATTAGGCTAATACCACTAGCCTATAGGGATCTAAGAGGTAGTACAGCTTATTATTAAGGGGAAGCTACTTAACCGCAGACTACTAGGTATATAGCTCTAGTAGGTCGCTAGCGGCGGCTATAGAGGGTATAACACTAGGAGGGAACTTATATAGGCTATTAGCTAGGATAGTAAACTCTACCTTCTATAATAATATAAAGTAGCTATAGTAGTCTAATACCTAGTTCTATATAGGTATCGCGGTTAGATACTAGGTAGACTATTAGTCTAGGAGGGTAACTAACTAGTACTAATATAAGGAGATAGTCTTAAGGTAGTATCCCTTATTATAGATAATATAGTAGAAGGGGGTAGTAATATCAGAGCGGAATTAGTAGGGCTAATATATATAGGCCTTACCTATTAAGGATAGGATAGCTACCTACTCCTAGAGCTTACTAAGTTTAACTATAATAGTATTAACGCCCTAGGGGTAAGGGGTAGTTATATTAGCGGCGGATAGGGTATATAAGCTACCTAAGGAGCCTAGCTTAACTAAGGGTAGTATAGTAATAATATTATTAGGGTTAGGTATATCCTTATCTATATTAGCGATATTATTAGGGTTAGGTATATCTTTATCTATATTAGCTTTAATAGTAGTAAGGTCTAGCGCTATTAGATTAGTATCCTTATATATAGTCTTCTAGGCGTAGTATATTAGCGCGCTATTCTTATTAATCTTAGTAGTAGTATATATAGCCTAGGTATTATAAGAGGAGAGGATAATAGTATAGGTTAAAGAGGCTTAGTTAATAGGGTAGCAGCTAAGGAACTTTTAAACCTTATTAAGTAACTTAAGTAGTATTAGCTTCTACTTAGAGTTATTAGTATAGGACTTAGTATTATAGAAGAGCCGGACTATAAAAGTATTACTAAAATAGCACTTAATCTTTAAGAGCTATATATTAATTAAGGCTAAGGGTATAAAGACTAGGGTAGGCTAGTATAGGGGCTAGGATTAGATAAGGGCTGCCTAATAGATAAGTATAAGAGCGGTAAATATCTTCCTTAGGCTATATATATTAGCTAGGATACCACTATATAACAGGCTAGCCTCCTACTTAAGTATCTAAGATACTCCTATAACCTACTATAGCTTAAGGATTATAAGGGAGATTAGGTATAAGAAGGTTAGGGTAAGTACTAGCTGCCTATTACAATCGAGCGGAATTTAGGTATAGTAAATTACGGTATTAAAGGGATATATTAAATAATTAAAGGATACCTCTTAGGTAGATACTAGAGCGGCTAGGTTAGTAAATAAAACTAGCTTATTATCGGCTAATTTATTAGTATAGCCGGTATAAAGGCTAAGAGATATATTAGGGATAAAGAGAGTAACTAATACTAAGCTTAATAAGATTATAGTCTATAGATATAGGTCCAGCTAGAGGCTTAAGGGAATATTATTAGAAGTAGCATATAGGACTAAACTAGTAAAAAACTTAAGGCTATATAGGTAGTAATAGAGCTTATATATATTAGTAAGTATTAGAGGCGCGCGGTTTAGGTATACGGTGGTCAGCTAAAGGAACTAGGTAGTAAGCCTAACTACTAGGTTATAGTACTTAGGCTCTAAAGGGATAATATCTATAGAGCTATTAAGCAGCTCTTTATTAGTATTATTAGGAGGGTCTAAGGGGTATAGCTTAAAAAGCTCTAATAGGGTATATAAATTATTATATAACTAGGATAATATACTATAGGATAGGGTAAGGGTAGAGGTTAGGCCGGTAGGACTAAGCTATAAGGTTATAAGCTTAGGTAGTACTATAGGGCGGATATAAGGGGTAATAGTAAGGTAGGTATTAAGACTACGGGCCTTTAAGATTTACTAGAAGAAATAGATTAGGAGCTTCTAGTAGATTAGGGTCTCCTTTACGTTAAAGTAAAAGGGGGTCCTAAGAACTTAGCTCTAGCGAGCTAGGTCCTATATATAAGAGAGGAGTAGATAGCGAATATACTATAGTATATAGAGGTTAAATATATTAGTTAGCTTTATAAGCGGGGTAGAGAGATCTAGGGGGGATAAGGATAGGAAGATACCTATATATTTACCTATATAGTTAACTATAAGGAGGATAAGGGAGTTCTAGATAGACTGGAGGCTGGGAGTAACCTAGGCTAAGTTAGTAAACCTAAATTTATTATCCTAATCTTAGGAGAATATAAGGATAATATCCTAGGTCTTAGCGCACTTAGGGCTAATAAGATAGAAGATATTCTATATATTAGGGTATCTAATAATACTAGTAATAATAGGAGTAGAGTTATCTATACGGTAGATAGTAGTAGTAGAGATATTAATAGTACTGATATTCTTAAGGGATACCTCTTTACCCTAAGACTATACTATATTAGGATATAGTTAGTATAATAAGATAGGGAAAGTAGAGAGACTAGAACTTAGTTAGCAGCTTAAGGTAAAATATAGAGGAAGGGAAGCTAGGGATACCTAGAACTAGAAGGGAACCGAAAGGAGATATAAATAATAAGTATAAAGATAAATAACTAAGGAGATATAGATAATAAGGATAAAGATAAACTACCTAGGCTAGCTTTCTAACCTCAGTTAAAGATATATAGGTAGTTATATAATGATTAGTAGTAGGGTCTCTCTAATAATAGGGAAAATAGAGGAGAAGGTTTGTAGGGGGGGGATAGGGGTTTAAATACCTAGAAGATATAAAGTTACTTATATAAGGGTTAGCGGCTAAAGGTAGGATAGTCTAGGGAAAATATAGAGGAAGGTTTATTAAGAGGGGGTAGCAGCTTAAATAGCCCTATAGCTAGGAATTACTTATATAAATAAATAGGGAGATTACCCTAAATCAGGATAGAGATTCTAACTAAGATCAGAAAATAGCTAGATAAAGGCGGATACGCGGTTATTATAATAATAGTAGATAGATATATATAGGATATTATATCTCTACCACTAAGACCCCTAGGTTCTAATTTCTAACTACAGTCAGAAATTAAGGCTATACAATATGATTTACTAGGAGTACTTGGTAGTATTAATTATATACTATTAATATCTAGAAGTTTAATATTATCTGGTATATAGGTAGTTATATAGCCTGGTATATAGGGCGATCGGAAAATATATAGGGTAAGCAACTATATGGCCTAGTATATAGGCCGATCGGATAATATATGGGGCGACCATATAGGTCTGACTTATAGGACTACTATACGTTAGGCCATGTTATACTACTATAAGCACCGCCGGCCTTTCTAGGCATCTTTTCTGACTATAGTCAGAAATTACATTCGCATTCTACTATGATAGGTACTACCAGACCTTCCGGCTATCCTTTCTAACCATAGTCAGAAATTATATTTATATAGTAGTAATTAATAACTAGGAGTACTAACTAAGACCTATATATTATATCTAAGTAGAGATTCGGTATAGTCTAACTCTAGGAGATTGCGGTAGTCATAAATATAGGAGAAGATATCTATATTTTCAACTAACTAGAACTTATATATTTTAGACTAACCCCTTCTCCTATATTTTAGATTATAGTAAGCCGGTCTATCTTAAGCTAACTGTATAAGGGCCGCGTTTAATAGCTGTATATCTAAAGAAACCCGCTCTTTTAGTTTTTTAATAGCCTCTTTTTTCGCGAAAATAATCATAATAGCTACGCCTGATAGCTATATATCTAAAGAAACCCGCTCTTTTAGTTTTTTAATAGCCTCTTTTTTTATAAAAATAATCATAATAGCTACGCCCGATATACTCTTTTAGTTTTTTAATAGCCTCTTTTTTCGCGAAAATAATTGTAATAGCTACGCCTAATAGCTATATATCTAAAGAAACCTACTCTTTTAGTTTTTTAATAGCCTCTTTTTTACGAAAATAATCCTAGTTATATATTCCTAAAAATATATATATTAAATAGAGAATTTATATAGTTTCTAATATTAAATTTAATAATCTTAGCTAACTCTACTATATTAATAGTAAGTAGTAACTGTAATATATATATAGTAATAGACCGATCCTTTACCTTTACTATAATACTAAATCTTAATAGGTAGTATATAAGGTTAATTATAGAAGGGCTTATAATAATTAAAACCCTATTATCTAAGGATATCTACCTAACTATACTAATAATCTAGGATTATACCTATAGAGTTATAGGGGATATTATAAGGTTATTATAAGAGGTATATAACTTTATTAAGCTTAAAGAGTTCTAGAAGATATATAAAGAAAGCCTAGAATTATTCTAAGACTTATAGTAGGTTATATAGGATATAGTAAAGGTTTAAGAAAGACTTAATTAGTTTAAGGCGAATATATAGAAGTAAGCGATCCTTTAGTAGGGTAAGTAGTAGGCTAATATTCTTCTTATATATATAGGAAGCTATATAATACTCCGAAAGGTTAGTAAGGCTATTAGTAAAGGCCTATTATATCTAGACCTCTAAACTACTATTAATAATACTATTATAGACCGGAAGTCTATATATAGCTATAATATTCACTAATATACTTAAATTATATAAATTAATCTTAATATAGCGCTAGTATAGTAGAATTTAGAACTTCTTAATCTTTAAACCCTATAAGCACTAAAGCTAAGGGTAGATATAAATAGATTTATCTATTTAATTAGATTAGGTTACTAAATATAGCCCCTAGGGATAGTACCGCTAATACCGCTAATATAACCTATAGGGGCTATAAATACTATAGGCCCTTCTAGATCCCTAAAGAAGAGACCCTATAATAATATACTATTATTAATCTTATTACTATTATCGTCTTTATTATTAACCCTATTAATACTATCTAACAATAATGATAATAAGTAGGATAATAATAATAATAATAAATAAGATAATAATAATAATAATAAGTAGGATAATAATAATAATAATAATAAGTAGGATAATAAGGATAAGCCTCTTACTTAGCCTTAAAAGCGGCTATACCCTACTCTTCCTAATCTACTTACTAGCTATAGCTATACCCTTATAAATACTATAATCTAACATCTACTAAGGGGGACTAAGCTCCTAACTAATACCCTTAAGAAATAGCTACTCTAATAGGTAGGAAAGGTAATAATAACCTAAAGTACTATATATACCTCTCTATTACTTTCTCTCTATAATTTCTATATCTATAAGCTATATAAATACCTAGGGCTTTACTATTATTCTATATATAAGGAATTACTCTAATAGTTATATAAGCTATATATAAATCTTAGAGTATAAGATATAATAAAAGGTTAGTATAAAGATTAGTTTAAAAATATAGTAAGTAATCTAGAGTTAGGATAGTAGTTCCTAGTTATAGGTTTAGGTATACTAAGGATTATAAACCTAGCGCTTATATAATTATTAATATTCGCTTAACTATATAAGCGCTGCTATAGCTAAGATACTAGCCCTACTATCTAGGACCTTAGTTAGTAGCTAGATTAAGATAGAAGTATTATACTATTAGGGCTATTTAAATAGCTAGGTAAGGATTTTAATAGGAACTACCTAGGTAGCCTATAGTACCTAATTATAGAGGAATTTAATATATATGATTAGTATTACCTAGCCTACCTATCTAAACCTTATATTAGCTAGGCTAGGAATATATAGTTTAGCTTAATATAGTAGATAGTCTGATAGGACCCTATATACTATACGTTCTATATATAATACTATCTAGATTATATATAGAAGCTAGTATTATTTCCTTACTATATTAAGTAGATATACCCTAGAGAATATACCTTCTTTTATTATATTAATATTAATATTATAGACTTTATATATAATAGGTAGGGGGTAAATATACTTTAAGGAAGTCTTATTCTCTCTGATAAAGATAGCGGTAACTATACTAAGTTACTCTTAAAGATATATTATAAGATTGCTATATAGTATAGGTAGCTAATTAACTAAGGGTACGTAAAGGATAGGTATATATAGTAGATTAATACTAAGATATAGATTAAAGATAATAAGGCCTATTTTAGCTATAGCTAGGCTAAATAGATCTACTAGTTTAGGGATATCCGGCTAAGTTTACCTAGCCTACCTTATAGCTCTACCGGCCTAGCGACTACCTAATATATAAATATCCTACCTTAGTTTATTATAATTAGTAATAATTACTAAACCCTAGATACCGCGGAGTTAGGTACTTAGGATAACCTCTTATACTACTACTAGGATTTCTACTTAGGTACTAAGATACTATCTAGCCTACTAAATAGTATATATAGTAGCTAGGTAGATTATATATTTCTTATAACTATATAGCTAGGATACTTAGGGGCAATTTTAGATATATTAGTTAGCTAAATATAATAGGATATAGTAGATATATAGAGGGAGCTAGATATTTTATTTAAAGATAATAATAATATAGCTTAAGGTTATATATAGTCTTAGAAATATAATATCTAGTAGCTATACTATACTATATTTAAAAACCTTATAGTAGCGGAGAAGGAGGCCTTTAGGGAGAATTCCTACTTCTACCAGAGGGAACGAAATCTATCTATAATCCTAGAGTTTATCTATAATAGTATCTAGTATACTAGGTCCTAGTATCCTTTAGATATTCTAGAATCCCTTAATTCTAAAGTAGGTAGCCTTATTACTCCTACTAAAGATATAGAAGCTAATAAACTAATAGATATTAATATTAGGGGGGATAAAACTTAGACCTTTAGACCTTTAGTATATAGAAATATTATATAAATTAAGTATTTAGTTATTAAGTTAATATAAACTTTATAATAATATAATAATATAGAAGTTATACTATTATAAGTACTATTAGACCTTCTAACTAGACTTTCTAACTATAATTAGAAATTATACTTATATAGTAATATTTAATAATAAGGTACTATTATAAGTACTACTAGACCTTCTAGCTAGACTTTCTAACTATAATTAGAAATTATACTTATATAGTAGTAATTTATAACTAAGAGTACTAATAAGTATCTATAGTATATATAAATCTAAGGGATATAGGATAGTTAGAAATATAGAGGAATAGGATAGTCTAAAATATAGGATAAAGGGATAGTCTAAAATATAGATATCTTCCTCTATATTTTCGACTAAGCTAAACCTCTATATTTTCGACTATTAGGTTCTCTAGTATTTTTAACTAATACTA
>NW_015971382.1:0-1822 GCF_000769745.1 Penicillium expansum
GAAAATTACTTCTAGGAGGTAGGTATATATATTATTATTTCTGACTGTAGTTAGAAAATTACTTCTAAGAGGTAGGTATATATATTATTATTTCTAACCGCGGTTAGAAAATCACTTCTAAAAAATAGGTATTTATATTATTATTTCTAATTATAGTTAGAAAAGCCCTTTTAGGGGGGTAGATATATATATTATTATCTCTAACCACGGTTAGAAAAGCCCTTTTAGGGGGGTATAGGTATATATATTATTATCTCTAACTACGGTTAAAAAAGTTCTTCTAAGAGGGTAAATAAAATATTTTTAAGGGATCTTCTAAGGAAGTAGGTTATAAATAGATCCTTTTAGGTTTTAATAGGTTATAAATAGGTTCTTTTAGGTTTCGATAGGTTATAAATAGGTTCTCTTAGGTTTTAATAGGTTATAAATAGGTTCTTTTAGGTTTTAATAGGTTTTATTAGGTCTTATTAGATTCTCTTAGGTTAAACCTATTTAAATAGAGCTTATATAGCTAATTAAATAATATTATAGCTTATACCTTTTAATCTATCTACTTTACTATAGGACTAAGGTATTTACTATTTATATACCCTTTTCTTATAAATATATACTCTCTCTGCCTTTCCCCTTTATCTCTATAGTATTTCTCTTTTTAGTTATAATATCCTAAAGCTAGTATTTTAACTTTTTACTTACTCTTTATAATATAGATATAGATAACCTTAGCTATCTTATACCCTTTTCTTAAATTCTAACCCTATCTAATAACTAGCTTATAATTAAGCCTTTTAATACTATTAATACTAACTTCCTTTAGCCCTCTAACCTTTTACTAATTCTATACTCTCTTACTTATATTAACCTTAATTAGAGAAAGATATATATACTTTATAATAATATAATATATAAAGAATAGGTTAAGTAGTAATTATAAACTAACTATAAGTAGAAAAGTAAGATTTCCTAGGATTTAAATTATAATTTAAATATATAAAGTAACTTTAACTAAGTTACCTATACTAAAGATAGTATACTAAAGGTAATATATAAATACTACTTAAAGATCCTAAAGTATCCTTATTCTCTATTACTTAGCGGAAAGGGCTATTATAGTATATTAATAATATTAAAGTATTTAAAGATAGTAGGCTATTATAAAGCTTAATAGGGAGAAAAAGGAGAAATTACCTAGTTCCTTTAAAAAGTAGTATCTCCTTACCTCTTTATTTAGCTATCTAATTTCCCTAATACTCCTAGATATATAGGATTACAGCTTACCAGAGGCTCCTTTTTTATAATTAGTATAAAAAAAGTATCTTCTCTAATTTCTTACCCTTAATTAACTTCTATTCTACCTTATTAAATATCTAATATTTTATAAGCTATTCTAATTAGCCCGCTTTATACTATCTTTCCCTTTAATACCCTTTACTACTATAATATATTATCATTTATATAATATAATTATAAAATAATAGAAATCTATCCTCTAAATACTACTTAATAATATAAAAATCTTAATTATATTAGATTACTAGACTTCTCTATATAATTAGGTATTTATAGCTATTACTAGCTATTTTATTAATAGTAACTAGGTATACTAAGAAGTTCTATTTAGATTTAAACTACTTTATAACTCCTATACTAGTTTAAATCTAAGTAGTATACTCTTTAAAACTCTAGTTAAGTATAAGATCTAAGATTAGATATTTAGAGTTATAACTAATAATATAACTAATAATAAGATAATAGTTAAGGCTATTTAGTAAGCGTTTTTAGTAATATAATAGTAATCTAAATACCTTATCTTACTTATATT
>NW_015971334.1:0-6157 GCF_000769745.1 Penicillium expansum
AAGCTATTAGATCCTCTCTTCTTATACTTATATACTTTCTTCTTAGTTAATAATAGCTTATACTATCTACTATATTATTAGCTAGGCCTATATAAATAGGCTTAATAGTTCTATATTCTCTATTATATTATTTCTTATTATACTTAGTCTTTCTAGGGCTTTTTATTAATATACCTAATACTTTTAGGGCTTTTTATTATTATATCTAATACTTTTAGGGCCTTTTATTATTATACCTAATACTTTTAGGACTTTTTATTATTATATATAAGCCTATTCGGCTATACTCTTTTAGATCTTTTATAGAAGAGGAAGCTTTTAGAATATAAAGGGACGTAGCTAGTCTTAATTTAAACTAACTAAGCTGTTTATAGTTATTTAAAAGCTTAAGGAGAGAAGTAGGAGCTAGTAGGGTCGAATGTAAATAAAAGGGGATGCGAGGAAGGTTATATACGCGTATGTGATATTGACTAGGCACTGTCCTATTATAATTTATACCTAATAAAGAGATTAATAACTTTAAGTAGTATAGTAGGTTAGTTCTATTCTACTACCTACTTAGCCTAGTACTCTATTTTTATCCCTATAATAAACTAGTAGATTAGGAGTAGCTTTAAGATACCTATATTTAGGTCTACTATAGCCTATTATAGGCTACTAGTATATATACTAATTATTATATAGCCTTATTTTAGGTTATTAAATCTTTCTTATAGCTTCTCTTAGCTAAGGTATTTAGAGAATTTAGTCTTAATCTATATCTTAAAGTACTCTTAGGTTATAAATATACCTAAACTTTAGTTTTTATAGACTTACTTATAGTTCTTTAGGTATTATAGTATAGTTTTTATAAGCTTACTATTAGTATAGATAATTTATATAGACCTAAGTATATTATATCTAGTAATATTTATAAGTTCTATAAAGTAGTAATTATAATTAACTACCTATTTTTAGGCTATATTACCTTAGATTACCCTATTATAATTATTAATTTTTCTAATATTATTAATAATTAACCTTTTAATATCTTTATCTATACTTATAAAACTAAATAGGCCTAATATAAGTATAGTAGTTAAGGTAGTAGTAGCTACTTTTATATTATCTATTATAGCCCTTTTAAAGGCCTTTTTAAAAGGGTTTCTAATATTTATAATAATTTTATTAAGCTATACTATCTTAGCTTAGTATATTAGGAGGCTCCTAGCCTATTCTATAGTAATATATAATACTAGGTAGACTATTTTATAGTCTTTAATATTATATATATAAAGGTATAGTTCCCTTTTACTAGCTATAAAGATATTAAAAGCTAGTTAAACCTTTATTATTAGTCTTATATAGACTTAGTTACTAGTTAGGACTAAGACTAGGGTCTTTAAGGTACTTATTTTAATTATTTTAGTAGCTTAAGGACTATCTAGAACTTACTTTTATTACCTTTTTATACTATAAGGAGCTAGTTATTTATCTTATCTTAGCTATCCCCTTAGATATAGATCTATTCTAATAAATTTAGGTAAATAGTTTCTTATAAGGGGTAGATATAGGCCTTTTTAGAATAAAATATAGTCTAGCTAGTATTATAGTACTCTCTAGTAGCCCTACTTTCTTATAGTTTTATCTAGCCCTTTATAACTATTTCTATAACTTAAGTCTCTTTTTACTAACTACTATTCTATTTAATCTAGATTATATCCCTTTTTTCCTTTATTTCCGCTTAAACCTAAGTCCGCTAGATTAAGTATTAGGATAGGATATAGGATAAACTATTAGTATTTTTCTAGATATCCCTAGGTCCTTCCGTTTAGCCCTAAGGGGTCTATCCTATACCCCTCCTTAGGCCTTTATAGAAGAAGGCTTTAAACTAATATACTACTAGATATAATTCAGAAGGGATTATATAAGTTTTCAATTTAAATAGGGTATAGGCGGATATATACTGATAGATATAGGTATCTAGGACTACTAATATAGCATCCTGCGGCCCTGTTCGGGTATGTCTAGATCCGTATTCCGGTCTGATCCGTAGATCATGTGTCTAGAATGAATCTTGCGGATCTTAGTAGTATTTTACTCTTTTAAGTCTATCCTATATCTTATAGATTAAAAGAAGTAGGTATTAATCTTTAATAGTAATTAAATTTAGATATTAGTAATCTATATAAAGTTAAAGACTTAGGTCCTTTTTTAGTATAAAGATAATTATGTATCTAGCTAATAACTTTAAGGCTTAGATATAACCTTTCTTTAAGTTCTTATTAATATAATCCTTAAGTATTTTTAACTCCTTTTAAGATAATTAATAAATAGGCTTAAAAGTAGGTTTAGTACCTTCTATTATATTAATCTTATAGTTAAAAGGTCTATAATTAAATAATACTTTTTTAACTAGTATTATAAAGATATCTATAAACTTATAGTATTTATCTAGAATCTATAGTTTATTATTAGTTATATATAGCTTTTTATATTTAATAATTATATATTCTCTTAACTTTTTATTAGTTTTATTAGGGATTTATTCTATAGGCTTTAGAAATAATTCTATTAATATCTTAGTTTTCCTCCTTCTTAAGTATTAGTTACTTTATTAGAGGGTTCTTTTTTAATATATCTTATAGCTATTATACTATTTTATATATTTATATTAATTAAATATAATCTCCCCTAATTACTAATTAATATTTAAGTTATACTTTTTAAGCTATAGAATACCTAATATAATATTATAATCTTTTATTTCTAGAATATTAAACTTAATTAATTCTAGATATCTATAAATAGATATAGTTAAAGTAATAGTTTCTTTACTAACTCCTTTAGAAAGTACTTCTTATTAAATCCTATAATAGGGATTACTTATAATAAGGTTTTTATTAATACTTCTTTATTTTCTTAAAACCTTAGGTTTGTAAAGTTATTTATAGCTTTTAAGTTAATAAGAGTCTAAGCTCTTCCTTAAAATAAGGTTATATATAATTTAATATATATCTTAATTATAATAGCTACTAGGTATATTATTAGTTAATCCTTATAATTATATATCTAGTACTTATTATATTATATTCCTTAGTATTTAAGCTTTTAATTAGGCTTATTTATCTACTATAGTAGTTTAGGTTTAATACTATAATCTAATTTTACTAACCTATAAGTAATATATATCTTATTATAGTATATAATATTAGCTATCTTATTATATTCTAGGTATTATATATATCCTTTATATATATAAGTAGGTTTTTTATATAAGTATCTTATTAGGTTATTACTTTTCTTTATAATTATAAAGAGATACTATTCTAATTTATTAGTCTAACTTCTTTTTTAGGAAGGACCTTTAGATACTTTAGCCTCTTTATAACCTTAGTTATAGTACTTAAGGCTCTCTTACTCTACTAAGTCTTTATATCTTTTTCCTAAGATTATATAATATCTATAGTAGATTTCTTAATCTATTATTCTTTAGTTATTATTCTTAGGGTTAGGCTTTTATATTTATATTAGCCTTATATTAATTATTTTAAGAGGATAGTAGATTTAAGATAGATTTAATCTTAAGATTATAATCTTAGGTCTATATAAGTCCTTAGATCCTTATTTAATATCTTTATTACTTCTAAGTCCTATAAGGTCTTAACTTTATAATATTTATAAGATATACTATATCTATCTCTAACTCTTTACTATATCTTAGTCTATTTCTAGATACTTAAATTCTAGCTTACTAACTAGCCTTTTAATATATAGGCTACTTATTATTATCTTTTTTAGGCTTAGGGTCTTTTATCTTATTAAAAGATCTTTTAAGGATTCTATTTCTAGGTAGTTACTTTAGACTTTTTAGGTTATATATAATTCTTCTTATATTACCTATATATATTATTATTTCTTAAATAGTTTCTTTTATTTATATTTAAATACTTAATATCCTGGTTTCTTATAAGTAAAGTAAAGATTCTTTTATTAATACTCCTTTTACTTTTCTTATATAGTATCTAATTTTATTAGCTTTAACCTATATAGATTAGGGTCTTAAGGTATCTAGTTTTTATAATATTTATACCTAAATTAATTAAATTTATAAGTTTTTCCTTTTTTTTACTAATCTATTTCTTTCTATTTATATTATTATTTATTAATATAGTTATTAATCTTAATTATAATAGTAATAAACTAGTTTAAGGTATTAGGTCTATTAATCCTTACTAATTTATCTTTTATATCTAACTTAAGTCCTACTTTAAAGTATAAGATATATACTTAATTAGGTAGATCTAAGTAAAAGATAATTTATTAGAACTTAAAGGTATATATTAATATACTAATCTATTATCTAATCTTTTATAATTTCTACTTAACTATCCTTATAGTATTAATATCTCTAAATATCTATTCTAGGTATCTTTAGAAATTATTATAATATTTAAAGATTTTAGTAGTTATAACTAACTATTCTTCTAATAATTTTTTATAATAGTCTTAAATATAAAGTTTAAGCTAGTTTTAAGCTTAACTTTATAAGTAGGTTAATATAAAAATTACCTTACTAGCTTTACTAGGTAGTTTAATTTTATTTATATTAAGATATATATCTATCTAAGTAAAGAATCCCTATAACTTAGTTTAGGTTCTTTTAAAATACTTAACCTTAGGTAATATTAGTATTTTAATAATATTAGTAGGTATAGAGGTAATAACTTACTCTTTAATTTAAGTAAAATAATTATTAACTTTACTAAACTTAGTTTTTACTTTAGATCTTAGTTTATTAAACTTAGTAGTTAGCTCTAGGATCTTTTATTTAAATATAGTAATCTTACTCTTTTTTTCTACTAATATCCTTTTAAGTTCTATATTAGAGTTATCTTTAGTTAGGGAGGCCTTAATAGGCTCTTTATTAGTTTTCTTTCTTTTAATAATATAAGATATATTATTAGGTTTATTAACTTAAAACTATATTTAAAATAGTCTTTAATATATTATATACTACCTAACTAGTTATAGTTATATTAGAAGCTTTCTAGTTATACTTACCTTTACTAGTCCTTTAATATTAGTAATCTATCTCTTAACTAAGCTATTACTATATATAGTCTTATCTAGCCTAAGTCCTTTTAAGGGTATTAAGGAATAATATTAGATAGAGTATTAAGTAGATCTATACTATAGTATAAGTCTACTTATAGGTATTATTAAGTAATAATATAATAAGTAAGTTAATAAAGTTATAAGGTAAATATAAGTAATAATATATAATTAAAGATAAAGAACTAAACTAAGTATATAAGAGAGTATCTTTATATATCCTTTATTCTTACTCCCTAAGATATACCCCCTAAGGGTATATCTATTAGAGTTATAGTGACTTCCTACTCCTACTTAGTATTAGTAGGGAGTTACAGTTATATATTCTAGGTAGTTAAGAGTACTCTTCTTATAGAGTAGAATTACTATTTACTAATTATAGGCTAAAAATAGCTACCTTCTAGCTAGTCCCTTTTCTGCTATTATACTATATATAAGTAATAACTAATCTTTTTAGTTAGCTCTTAGTAGCCTATTAATATACCTTATAGGTTACTACTAGTTAGTAATAAGTAGGTTTATAATATTATCTCCCTCTTCCCTAAGGTTTTATCCTTAAAACCTATAAAGTTATAGTCTCCCTTAGGTAAGTAAGGTTTAATTTTCTCTTTTCTTTTTTCCCCTTATTTTAGTTATATATCTTTTATACTATACTAGTTAATAATAAGACTTATAAAAAGAATAGGCTTATTTAATATAATATAATTCTTACTTATAGTATTCTTATTAAAAGTCCTTATAAGTACTATATTCTTTACTATTATAAGTATATATATTATTTCTATTCTAATAAGGAGTAGAATAACTAAGAATTAGCTTACTCTATAGTAGCTTCTTAAATTAACTCTACTAAGAATACTATTAAAGAGTTATTTACTAAATTATACTAGTTATATAAATATTAAAAATTCCTTAATAATTATAATTAAGGTATAGTTACTTATACTATAAAGGTTCTAGATATTACAGACCTACCTATCACTAACCAGTAGTAACCTATAAGGTATACTAATAGGCCACTAAGAGCTAACTAAGAAGATTAGTTATTACTTATATATAGTAT
>NW_015971286.1:0-1776 GCF_000769745.1 Penicillium expansum
TTGAAACTTCCCGAGGCAGGACGTTGATCCGGGTCACAAGCACATGAAACACCCTGCCGCAGCGTGCTCGCTTGACGGCACAGAGCTTGAAGGTCAAAATCGGCGTAAGTGAATATGTCGGGCTTCGGATTTGGGGACATTTCGATGGAAGAAATTCGGGAAGGCAAGGAAAATGGGGTCAAAAAGAATATAGGTCTGTTGCGTTTGCAGGTCGAAAGAGTTCCAAGGATGGATGGTCTAGTTCCGCTTCAAATGATTTACCCTTAAAAGCGGTGAGAGCAGCTGATCATCTGGAAAGTGTCTCAAAGTTACAATTCCAGTACGCCGTGACCAACTCCCGACCCGCACGTCAGACATCTTCATGGTGTTTTCCATTTGGGGCGTCATGGCAACATGTTTTTGCTTAGTAGCATACCGAGCGACAAGATTGAGCGGATGGCAGGGAGGGTTAATATACTGGAAAGCGCAAGTTAGTGGCTTATCTTGCTCTTCGGGTCAGTTAGAGGAAGCACAGTCAATGTTAGTGAAGGCTTGGTCTTATTTAAACAACGACTGGACACATCATTCGTCTTAACCAGGTTATCGAACTTCACAAAATGGATTCCGAGCTGATATTTCAACTGACTGCATCGACAATAGCATCAATTTGCCGCGGAGCAAGTCTTGCTTTCTGGCTCCTGTCAATCAAGGCTATGAGCTTGCGAAGACTGAGCAAGGAACCACTCGTCTCCAGTCAAGCTGTTATAGGTGGTCTCGTCTTCCTGGGATCAAGCGCTTCCATTCTGCTAGCGTTTTTGCAAGTAAACGCAAAGGACGGCAGGTTGCTCACTTCGCCGAACCCAATTTCCTCTCTAACCGTATATCAGATCAGTCTTGGCCAATACTACGGCAGGAAACCAGCAGTGTACTTCTTTGCTTATTTTAAATGAGGTGAGTACAGTGAAATAGAAGGAGAGCGACACTAACCTCTGCTAGTATCTATGTGTTTCTACTTTACAACCCTGGATAACCCATGTGATATCTGCCTTGCTATTTATGGGAATTTTCTACTTTGGTTGTAGTTCTAAACTTGCTGGTCTCCAGGTGGCATCATCTTGGCGCAGATATACGTTATCATGCAGATCAAAATTAAGCTAACTAGATCTAGCGACCGGGGTCCGGGTCGGTAAATCTGGTTAGGGGATAATACGACCAACAGCCTTTGGTTGTACCTACCTAGTTCTAGACTTGCTAGTTTTCTCTCTAGGTGGCGTCTTCTTGGCGCAGATATACGTCATGATGCTAAATCATAATTAATCTAACTAGATCTGGCGACCCGGAGTCCGGGTCGATAAATCTAGTTAGGGGATAATACGACCAGCAGCAAGTCTTACCAAGGACAGAGCGAGAAGCCGGTATTCTGTCTAGGTAGCTATGTTAGTGTTGGTGCGTTCGCTTCGACTGATTGATTCCTAAGTCTGGATGAAAACTGACCTGTCTATATTTTGTTGCACAGAGCAAGTTGGGATATTATAATCGCGGGTGGGAGAAAAGCGAGAGCTGAATAGAAATCTGTGGGTAAGGCAGTGGACGGGAGAGGAGAGCGAAATCAGAGCCTTATCAATAGAAAGATACGGGATCAGCTTTGAAATGTGATAAATGTGCAGCTCAGAGCATGCCCCAGCGCTACCGGCGCGTCGCACGGGCCCTTCATATTCTGGCCATTCCCCTCTACATCCCAGATATTGAATACTGCCATCGGAGGGGAATTTATCTCTTACTACTCAGTCCTCCTCC
>NW_015971285.1:0-1110 GCF_000769745.1 Penicillium expansum
ATTATTAATTAATTCTTATAAAAGTAAATACCTAAAATAAAAATCGTAGTATATCTTATACTTTAAATAAGGTATAATATCTTACTATTTATATCTAGGCTAGTCCCTAATATTATAAAGTATTTATTAGTCTTTAGCCCTTAGAGTAGGTACTTATACTACTTTAGGATATAAAAACTAAGTAGAACTTAATATTTCTTATACTTTACTAGGTAAAGAGGCTCTATAAATTCCTTAATATATTCTATATAGACTATAACTATAAGAAGATAACACTTAATAAGGATAAATAGCGCTAGATTAATTACCTTCTTTATCTTATAAAGCTATTCTATAAATATACTCTTATACTTTTAAAGATTTAAGATATAACTATATATCTAGTATTCTAGATCTATAATATATTATTTAAGTACCTTAAGAAATCTATTAAGTAACTTTAATAAAAGTATATCTTATAGAAATAATAGATACTTTCCTCCCTTAAGGCTAACTAATTAAAGCTTAATAAGTACTATTTATAGATAGATTATAATTATAATTATATCTATATAATTAGTACTATATTAGTACTAGATAATAGGTTCTAATTCTTTCTCTCTAATAATTAGATAAAGGAATAGTATAATAAATATTAAGCCTTATTCTAAGATACTCTCTTACCTTACTAAGAGTATTATACTATTAGTTAAGGCCTACTAATCTCCTCTCCTAGATTAAGGCTAAATATAGCTCTTTATAATCTACTTTACCTAAAGAAACCTAAAGCGAAGCTAGTTAGTAATAAGATAACCTAGTATCTTAATAGTAGTAAGTTATACTCTTCTTCTAGTCTTATTTTAATAAATATCTATTACTAATTCTATATAGATATTATTAATTCTAAGCTACTACCCTTTTAATAAGAGAATTAGAGCTATTTTCCTATAATTACTTTACTTATATAGGATATTCTTATAATTCTAGTAACTAGTATAGGTATAGAACGATTATTTAATACTATTTATAATATTTACTATTATTACTATAGTTATATAAAGGCTAAAACTATTAAAGAATTAATATTATTCCTTTATATATTAAGATTTAACCTTAAATTATATAAGGTAA